>NW_022196026.1:620000-642743 GCF_008641045.1 Pistacia vera | reverse complement strand
CGAAGCTTATGTTAAGAAATTGACTTCGAACAAGCTAGGCCCAAAATCCTGTAAATGTATATTTGTGGGGTATCCAAAAGAGACCAAAGGATACTATTTCTACCACCCAAAGGAGCGCAAAAGTTTTGTTGCTGGATCTGGTGTCTTCCTAGAAAAGGAATATTTTCTAAGAAGTACTAGTGAGAGAAAAGTAGAACTGGATGAAGTTCTAGAACCACGAGATATACTAGACGAAGGACGAGATGATGTGCCACAGGAAGTGGTTGAATATCATGAGGAGGTTGCTCCACAACTTGTGGATCAAAGTGAACCACCTTAGGTAGCACAGGAGCTACGTAGATCTGGGAGAGTACGCCATGAGCCCGAGAGATATGGTTATCTTGTGACTCAACATGGTGACGTATTGGTCTACCAAGACGATGAACCCAGAACCTATGAAGACGCTATATCGGATTTAGATTCCGTTAAATAGCTTGAAGCCATGAAATCTGAGATGGACTCCATGTACCAGAACCAAGTGTGGTCTCTGGTGGAACCACCTGAAGAGGTAAGGTGTAAATGGGTCTTCAAGATGAAGACTAATATGGATGGCAACGTGCATACTTATAAAGCACGGTTGGTTGCCAAAGGTTTCAAACAAATTCATGGAATTGATTATAAAGAAACCTTTTCGCCGGTTCCCATGATTAAATCCATCCAGATTATGCTTGCAATTGCTGCATATCATGACTATGAGAATTGGCAAATGGATGTCAAAACTGTTTTCCTGAACGGAAACCTTGAGGAGGATGTGTATATGACACAACCTGATGGTTTCGTTCTTGATAGTCAAGCTAATAAGGTATGCAAGTTGCGAAGATCCATTTATGGACTCAAGCAAGCTTCAAGGAGTTGGAACATTCGTTTTGACGAAGCTGTAAAAGAATTTGGTTTTATCAAGAACGAAGATGAGCCCTATGTTTACAAGAAAGTAAGTGGGAGCACAGTAGCATTCCTAGTGTTGTATGTCGTTGACATACTTCTGATTGGTGTCTTGGATTGATGTCTCATGTGATTTGAGCACTTGTAGTAGATATCAATCGGATCCAGGTGAGCATCACTGGATGGCTATCAAGAATATTCTTAAGTACTTGAAGAGGACTAAAGATATGTTCTTGGTTTATGGAGGGGAAGATGAGCTCACTATAAGAGGATACAGTGATGCTAGTTTCCAAACGGACAAAGATGATTATCGATTGCAATCAGGGTTTATATTTTGTCTCAATGGCAGTGCAGTGAGCTGGAAGAGCTCTAAGCAAAGCACTGTAGCGGACTCTACAATGGAGGCTGAGTATATTGCATTATCAGATGCGGCCAATGAGGCAGTTTAGATTAAGAAGTTCGTTACTGAAGTTGGTGTGGTTCCCACAATTGTTGATCCTATAGACATATATTATGACAACAATGGAACAATTGCTCAAGCCAGGGAACCACGGTCTCATCAGAAATCCAGACACATACTTAGAAAATTCCATCTCATCAGAGAGATAGTTGAGATGAAAGACGTGCAGATTAGTAAAGTGCATATTGACGATAATCTCGCAGATCCATTGACAAAGTCTCTGTCGCAGCAGAAGCATGACAGGCACTTGAGATCATTTGGTATTAAATACATGAATGATTGGCTATAGTGCAAGTGGGAGATTGTTAGAGTAGATACCCTAGAGCCAATCAATTATTGTCTTTGTAATAATGTTCATTAATCAATAAAAGGCATTTTATTCTATATCGCGTAAATCATTATTATTGCAATATGTATTAATATATGTCCTTGGAATGGTAGAACCATGACAAGGGTATCAAGTGTTTCAAATCTTGATAGTGAGAACCCTATGAGCACATAAGGTGGCCATTCTAGAAACGTCTGTAGCCCCAGTATTATTCTGAAGTAAGGGCACAGATAATACGGTAAGGCTATCATAGTGTTGAACGACCCTGTCGAAAGGCAGTGACTGATCTCACTTGTCAAGGTTGTTTGGTGACAACCTGGTGCAACACATGGGTGCTTGTTGTAGGCGGATATACCGCAGCAAGTTCACTGGACTGACCCACCAGAGGATTCCATATGGATGGTAACCCCAGTGTCTATGGAACAAATCCTCTAACGAATGGTGGTGCATGTGATCCTTAGACTTGAGATCACCGGAGCGCCTTGTGCACCGATTGGTACAGTTTGACACTAGCCTAACGCAGTTCTATTCAGAGCTGTCAGTACGGTGGTGATTGGCTATATCAAGGAGTGTATCAAGACTATGGTGGATTGACAAAGGATTCATCACTCCCGGGTACGGGAGAAGTTATCTCACGGCGCAATTCAGTATATGGCAATGACACTAAAACTGTGGCCACAGTGGGATTGAGTTGTTGCTCTATCCAGATTATAATACGGGTCATTGGTCCAGAAACTGAATATATAATATCGAGAGTAACCGAAGGTTGACACTATTTCTATGCCTTCGTCTCGTCGAGATAACGTATGATGAAAGGATCGTATTGTACGGTAACCATATCGTTGACAGGTAGCTACTTTGCTGAATCCGAATCTATCGGGTGGCCATGATGCCTTGCTAGGGGCCAATCTTGGTCTGTGTATTAGTGAGACGATTAATTGGTGTTAATCGCAATACTATACACTGCCGATATGATGAGGAGCCTAAGGGTCACACACATAGAAGACAATTTAAGATGCAAGAAGAAAGAAGGGCATTTTCGTCTTTTAAGGCGAAAGGGTATTTTGGTAATTTCACAGTGCAATTAAATTTGCTGAGGTCGTAGCCTTTATTTAATTTGTTAGAAAAATTAAATAAGTGAAATTACGTTTAAATGTGTGTTCGCACATATTTAAATATATTATCATTATTGTTAAATGTTAATATATATTAAATATATATAAATTGATTTTAATTGAGATAATGATGAAAAATAAAATATCAAATTGGGAGTGTTTGGTAACATGGGGTGTTTGGGTTGGAGCCCAAGCCCATTCCATATGGGAATAGGACAACTTGATTTACTATAAAAAGAAAAAGTGTGTGTTAATTAAAAAGGCAATTGATTTCTCTTTAAAATAAAAAACACACAGCAGCCCCTCTAATTCTCTCCCATCGCAGAAACACTTTTTGCCTAAAATCAATTCAATTTGATTTCCTTTCTTCTTAATCTTAAAGCCAAAGAGGATCTAGCAAATCCCTCTTTGGTTCTTTTGTGATTGTCTTCATGTGGACTACGTGGGTTCGATCCTACGCTTGGGTCGGTTGCAAAACGTTCAAAGACAAACGTGGTAGAGCCTCCAAATGTGCGTTTGGTTCTAAACTCATGAATAACCTTTTGTGCAGATTTTACTTTAATATAAATTATAAAATTATACCCTTGATCTTGGCTCATGTAAACGATCATTGTATTTTATATATATATAAATTTTTTTTTTTTTTTTTTTTTTTTTTTTGTTTCCGCTGCGTATATGGATCATTTACTAACACTGATATCTTAGATAGATCCTCAACTAGCCCACTATAAGGGCACTCCTGGATGCGAGGGTCCATGTTGTCCTCTATTGGGCTGTGGCTCGATCCTGCTGATCGCCATAGCCTGCTCGAGGATGCCTATTGGCCTTCCTTTTCCCTTGCATACCATTTGCACTACTCTTATGTAGTAGTCGCGAGATTCACGTTGAGATCTTTTTACTTCCCCAATCCCCATCGGAGTGGGGAATTTCATTTTCAGATGATAGATGGAGGTGATGGACTTAAAACTTCGTGGTAAAGGTCGTCCCAAAATGCCATTAAAGGCAGACGTATAGTCTACTACCAAGAACTTCGTCATCTTGGTCACTTCATTGGTCTCACCCAAAGTGACAGGGAGTGCGATTGTTCCCCTAGGAATCAGATGATCCCTAGTAAACTCGTAGAGAGGGATAGAGGCAGGCTTCAGGTCTGTCTCATCCAATTGCATTTTTTCGAAAGCTCACTGAAACAAGATATTCACAGCGCTTCCATTGTCCACCAATATTTTGTGGACTTCATACCGACCTATTTCAGGCGTGATGATAAGTGCATCCTCATGGGGATGATACAATCGCACCACGTCTTTCTCAGAGAAGGTAATCTCTTCTTCCCTATGAACCTTAGCAGGTCGTGACGCCATGTTCATCACACTCATGAGGTCATGACAAGCTTCCCTAGCATATCTTCCTTGGGCACCTTGAGAATTCCCCGTGAGGTGTGGTCCTCCAAAGATGATCCCCACACAGTAGAGACCCTTACGACCACGACGCTTCTTCCCTTATTCCTCTTGATCCTTTTCCCAAATGGGAGTCGAACCATCAACATACTCCTTGAAGTGCCCCTGCTTGATGAGGTCTTCAATTGCTTGCTTGAGAGCCCGACACTCATCAGTATAATGCCCATTATCCTGATGATAGCGGCAATACTTTTTGCTATTCCTGGCTAAGAGGGGATTCTTCATGGGCTCTGGCTCTTACTCTCTGAGCAGGCTGGCCTCCTCTGACTTATCCAGAATGGTCGACACTGAGGTATTCAAATGAGTATATTGGCTTTTGTCGCGATCACGATGAGGAACTTGGGCATAATATTTTTTGGGCTCAAATCGCTGCTTCTTTCCTTTTTGCTGATCGTCATTAGCCCATCTGCGATTAACCTTTCTACTATTCTCCCCTCGGTTGGGAGCACTGGTCGAGGGATCTGGGTCATGGCAATTAAGAATGGCCACATAATTTTTTATTCGGAGATACTTCTTAGTAAGGTCATAAAAACGGGTGAGGGAAACATCGTCCTTAGATTGCAATTCTTTCTATGCCTTTTTACCCTTAGTTGATTTTTGTTAAAGTTATTTTGAAAAAGTGTGAAGAAAATGCCTTCAAATTTCATTAGGGGTAAAATGGTCTTTTCACTCATAATTAGTTGAAAAAGTGGGGAGTGAAAAGAGATAGAATAACATGGAGAACTTAATAAAAATAAGGGCAATTTTGTAATTGACCAAAGGACATAGATGGAATTTCATAGAAAGTGCAAGGGCAAAATGGGAAACTATAAATAATAATATGTTATATCAAGAATTGAAGAATGAAACCCTAGCCATTCTTCATCCATTTTCACGCCACCTTCACCTTCAAATCCTCTGAATTTCTCAATTCTTCTTCAAGAGAAATTCATAGATTTTGGGTACTTTTTAGTTGATTTTCAATCCCAAGCATCCTTAGGTAAGATCCTTGCACCAAGAAGTGAGTTTTAATTTTTAAAGTGTTAAATTTTGATGATTTGTGTTCATAGGATTTAAGAGAAAGAGAATTGGTTCAAAGAAGATTTTTAAAGTGTTGGATTGCTCACATATAAGGTAAGTAAATCCTATCCTAAGTATGATTTAAGTAATATTGTGTAGAGAATTCCTTTTATGCATATATATGTGTTTTATATGAAGAATTGTTGATGGATTTGGTGTTGAATGGTGATTAGAACTTATCCATGAGAAGTAATGTTGGTATTTTTGATATTTGATGTGAGTTTGGATGAAATTTGGAAGAATCGGAGTAGAAATTTTGGAGTGTACATTTTGGACAGGTTTGGTGTCAAATATGGAGGATGTTATACCAAATTTTTGGTGGCTTAGAAAAGAGATATAAGTGTAGCCAAATTAGAGTTGCTTTGTGCACATAAGTTGTTTGATGAAATGTCAAAGAGAAGTGCATGTATGAGTATGATTATGTATTATATTGAGATGAGTTTGTAGATGGTAGAGAATGAAATGTTTGCATAATTGCATTTAAAAATGTGAATTTAGAAAGAATCATAAGCATGAAACCATCTACAAGCATACATACTCATAAGAGCATGAAAAAGCACTAAAGAATGTTAAAGAGTAAATAGAAAGAAATGAGAATATTAAAGAAGTTCAAATCTGAATTTTTATTTAAAGAAGTGTAAAAAGATAAAAAGAAGAAAAAGTTGTTGCGATGGGGATGTTAGAGTAGATGTCTTAGAGCCAATCAATTATTATAGAATTGACTCTTTGTAATAATGTTCATTGATCAATAAAAGGCATTTTATACTATATCGCATAAATCATCATTGTATGTATTGATATATGTCCTTAGAATGGTAGAACTGTGACGAGGGTATCAAGTGTTTCAAATCTTGATAGTGAGAACCCTATGAGCACATATGGTGGCCATTCTAGAAACATCCGTAGCCCCAATATTATTTTGAAGTAAAGGGCACAGATAATACAGTAAGACTATCATAGTGTTGAACGACCCTATCGAAAGGCAGTGACTAATCTCACTTGTCAAGGTTGCTTGGTGACAACCTGGTGCAACACATGGGTGCTTACTGTAGGCAAGTTCACTGGACTGACCCACCAGAGGATTCCATATGAATGGTAACCCCAGTGTCTTTGGAACAAATCCTCTAACGAATGGTGGTGCATGTGATCCTTAGACTTGAGATTATCAGAGCACCTTGTGCACCGATTGGTGTAGTTTGACACTAGCCTAACACAGTTCTATTCATAGCCGTCAATACGGTAGTGATTGGCTACATTAAAGAGTGTATCAAGACTATGGTGGATAGACAGAGGATTCATCACTCCCAGGTACGGGAGAAGTTATTGTTGTGTTGTAACTACAACATGCAATATAGCAAGTGCACTAGTCGTAAAAAGTAATAAAGTGATAAGAAAAGTATCGTTCCCACGAGGATTGGTTGTTAAGCACTGATTTTCCTAATTGTTATCAAGTTGGAGAAATCGAAAAGTGTTTGGATTGACGGGAGAAATCTAAACTAAAATGAAAACAAAATTTACCAAGTATGTAAAAGGCTAATTAATGAAAGCAAGATTAAAGCAAGAGTAATATCAAGTAAGGCAAACGGTTAGGGTTTTCACTTCATTAGGATTCTATGAATTAATCTACGAATTATGCTACTTTTACACTCACATGCACGGATTGTAAATCGAACTCCCTAATAAGTTTTCCCTACTAAGTTTCTGCACCCAACAATTTGAAGATTAATAGATCCAAGTTCATTAAGCTAATGGAATCCTAGATTGATTTCATTGATTCTCAAACCTATCTCTAGTGTTCAATTCAACAATTGTGATTTCCCTAAGAAGCTCATACATGATTCATTTCTCAATCTCATCATGTTCAACAAATACTTTCAAGAAAAACAAGAGAAATCACAAAATTCATGCAATAGAATGTAGAAACAACACTAATTCATTGATTAAACATAGAAATCCCAAATTACATCAAAACCCTAACCCAAGATGAGTTAGTTCATACTGAAATTAACACAAATCAAAGTAAAAACAGTGAGCAATGTATTCAACATATTGAAACTAAGAAAAGAGAACAAAGATCTTCCCTATTTGACGAATACACAAGGTTCAATCTCAATCTTCTTTCCTTCTTTTCCAAAATGTTCAACTTCCTCTAAAAGTGACCAACCCCATAAAAATGGCTAAGTTTTCCTTATATAGTCGGTCGAAAAACCTAAAACCTCTCCTAAAATAAAACTGTGCGTTTTAATTAAAAACTGAAAATCGTAGACTTCGCCGCAACGAAGAATATTCTTCGTCGCGGCTACGAGTTAAGTTGAAATCTCATGTCGGGTGTCTATCGCCATGGTGAACCTTCCTGAACAATTCTGAATTTACAAAATTGCCCTCCGCTTGCTTCTTTGCTTGAATCTTTAATCTTCGATGCTTTCCAATGGAACAAGCTTCATAAAGTTTCAAATCCGCTTCAAAACTTCCTCGAATTCTGAGATTCGCTTGCTTCTGGGTCCAAACACTTGATTCCGCTCATTATTTGCTGAAAGTGCACGTTTTGGCCTGAAACATAAAATATGTGAAATTAAGTTGCAATTCAGGCACAAACGAAATAAGAAGTATCCAAAATCCAGCCAAAAAGCCTAAATAAAACAGTATAATCCTCGGATTATCAAATAAACCTTCCTGAACAATTATGAATTTACGGAATTGCCCTCCGCTTGCTTCCTTACTTGAATCTTCAATCTTCGATGCTCTCCAATGGAACAAGCTTCATAGAGCTTCAAATTCGCTTCAGACCTTCCTTGAATTCTGAGATTCGCTTGCTTCTGGGTCCAAACACTCGATTTCACTCATTATTTGCTCAAAGTACACGTTTTGGCTTGAAACATAAAATATGTGAAATTAAGTTGCAATTCAAGCACAAATGAAATAAGACGTATCCAAAATCCGGCCAAAAAGCCTAAATAAAATAGTATAATCCTCGGATTATCAAATAATCTCATGGTGCAATTTAGTAAATAACAATGACACTAAAACTGTGGCCATTGTGGGATATAGTTGTTGCTCTTTCCAGTTTATAATATAGGTCATTAGTCTTGTAATTGAATACATAATATCGAGAGTAACCGAGGTTGACACTATTTCTATGCCACGGTCTCGTTGAGATAACAGATGATGAAATGATCAAATTGTACGGTAACCATATCGTTGACAAGTAGCTGCTTCGCTGAATCCGAATCTATCGGGTGGCCATGATGCCTTGCTATGGGCCAACTTGGTTTGTGTGTAGTGAGACGATTAATTGGTGTTAATCGCGATACTACACACTACCGGTATGATGAGGAGCCTATAGGTCAGACACATAGAAGATAATTTAAAAGCCAACTTAGAAGAAGTGCGTTTTCGTCTTTTTAGGTGAAATGGTAGTTTGGTAATTTCACAGTGCAATTAAATTTGCTGAGGTCGTAACCTTTATTTAATTTGATATTAAAATTAAATAAGTGAGATCCAATTTCTAAGATTGGTATCGTAATCTTCGGATTATACTCAAGTCGGAAAATAAATTGTATATCCTTGAAAAGCCATACATGGCTGAGCCTGATCCTGATACCACTCAGGAAGTAAAGGATACTTATCAAAAGTTCCTTGATGATCCTGATGGCGTTCAATACTTGATGTTAGCATCGATGACACCAATACTGAAAAAGCAGCATGAGAATATGGACGTTGCTGCTATTATTCTACACCTCAAGGAGCTGTTCAAAGGAAATGCTCGACATGAGAGGTACAAGGTGTCGAAAGCACTGTTTGGGAGTCTTCAGACTGAGGGAGCCCAAGTTGGTCCTCATGTGCTCAAGATGATCGAGCACATAAAGAGGCTTGAGACTTTGGGATTTAAGTTTGATGCAGAATTACAAATGGATTTGATTCTGCAATCCTTGCTTGACTCTTATGCACCGTTCATAATGGATTTCAATATGAACACGATGGTGAAAACCCTGTCGGAGCTTTTGAACATGCTGAGGACTGTAGAGTAGGACTTGAAGAAGTCTAAGCCTATTTTACTGGTTGCTGCCAGTAAAGGAAAGGGTAACGGCAAGGGTAAGGCCAAGGCCAAGCTCAAGACCAAGCCCAAAGGACAGGTTGCTCTTGGGCCTGAAAGTGGCATAGGGAAGGGCAAAGTAGTCTGCTTCTTTTGTGGCAAGCCTGGCCACTGGAGGAAACCCTGAAAGGCTTTCCTCGCAAGCAAGAAGAAGTCAGATGCTACGACTTTAGGTATGTTTATGATTGAGATTAACTTCTCTCCCTCAACATCTTGGGTCATTGACACAGGATGTGGTACTTACATTTGTACTAATGTGAAGGGACTAAAGCAAAGTAGAGTGCTTACCAAGGGAAAGGTGGACATACGAGGCTGTATTGGCTGTAAGGACTTACTGTTTATGTTTGCCTACGAGCTTGTTGTTGGAACTACATAATTGTTATCACATACCTTCTATTTCTAGAAATATTATTTCAGTATCCGCTTTGGATAATATGGGGTATCATTTTGAGATATCTAATATATTGCTATCCTTTAGTTTGAATGGTATTCTATTTGGAATTGCAAGGTTATATAATGGGTTATATGTTCTTGATTTAAACAATAAAGATATTCTCCATGTTGAAACCAAGAAAGCTAAACATAGTGATCAAAACTAGACATATCTTTGGCACTGTAGATTGGGTCATGTTAATAAGACCTGCATTGCAAAACTTCAAATGGATGGAGTTTTGGACCCTTTTGACTTTCAATCATTTGAGGTATGCGCGTCATGCTTGTTAGGCAAGATGACCAAGTCTCCTTTCACAGGACGAGGTAAAAGGGCTACTGAATTGTTAGGCATCATCCATAGTGATGTATGTGGTCCACTAACAGTTGAAACCAGAGGTGGATTTTCATACGTCATCACATTTACTGATGATTTCAGTACATATGGTTATGTCTACCTTTTGAGACATAAATCTAAAGCCTTTGATAAGTTCAAAGAATTCAAGAATGAAGTATAGAATATGTTGGGCAAAAGTATTAAAGCTCTTTGGTCCGATCGAGGAGCTGAATACTTAAGTTCAGGGTTTTTTGAATACCTGAAAGAATGTGGGATAGTATCATAACCCACCCTCCGTATACACTCCAACACAATTGAGTGTCTGAAAAGAGGAATAGGACCTTACTTGATATGGTTAGGTCCTTGATGAGTTTTAGTGATTTACCTGCATTGTTCTGGGGTTATGCTCTAGAAACTACACGTTTTGAACCGTGTGCCATCAAAGTCTATAGCTAAGACTCCATATGAGCTATGGAGTGGGCAAAAGCCCTAGCTTGTCTTATCTAAGGATTTGGGGTTACGAAGCTTATGTTAAGAAATTGACTTCGAACAAGCTAGGCCCAAAATCCTGTAAATGTATATTTGTGGGGTATCCAAAGGAGACCAAAGGATACTATTTCTACCAACCAGAAGAGCGCAAAATTTTTGTTGCTCATTCTAGAGTCTTCCTAGAAAAGGAATTTTTTCTAAGAAGTACTAGTTGGAGAAAAGTAAAACTCGATGAAGTTCTAGAACTATAAAATATACTAGACGAAGGACAAGATGATGTGCCACAGAAGGTGGTTGAACATTATGAGGAGGTTACTCCACAACTTGTGGATTAAAGTGAACCACCTCAGGTAGCACATGAGCTACGTAGATCTGGGAGAGTATGCCATAAGCCCGAGAGATACGATTATCTCGTGACTCAACATGGTGACGTACTAGTCTACCAAGACGACGAACCTAGAACCTATAAAGACGCTATATCGGATCTAGATTTCATTAAATGGCTTGAAGCCATGAAATCTAAGATGGACTCCATGTACCAGAACCAAGTGTGGTCTCTGGTGGAACCACCTAAAGGGGTAAAACCCATAGAGTGTAAATGGGTCTTCAAGAAGAAGACTGACATGGATGGCATAGTGCATACTTATAAGGCACGACTGATTGCCAAAGGTTTCAAACAAATTCATGGTATTGACTATGAAGAAACCTTTTCGCCAGTTGCCATGATTAAATCCATCCGGATTATGCTTGCGATTGTTGCATATCATGACAATGAGATTTGGCAAATGGATGTCAAAACAACTTTCCTGAATGGAAACCTTGAAGAGGATGTGTATATGACACAACCCGATGGTTTCATTCTTGATGGGCAAACTGATAGGGTATGCAAGTTGCAGAGATCCATATATGGACTCAAGCAAGCTTCAAGGAGCTGGAACATTCGTGATGAAGCCATAAAAGAATTCGGTTTTATCAAGAACGAATATGAGCCTTGTGTTTACAAGAAAGTGAGTGGGAGAGCAATGGCATTCCTAGTGTTGTATGTCGATGACATACTTCTGATCGGGAATGATATACCAAACTTGCAGTCGGTAAAGACTTGGTTATCCAAGTGCTTCTCCATGAAGGACTTAGGGGAAGTAGCCTACATCCTTGGAATAAAGATCTATCGTGATAGATCACGTAGGTTGTTTGGCCTAAGTCAGAGTGCATATATTGATAAAGTACTAAAAAGATTCAGTATGGAAGAATCCAAGAAAGGATTTCTTCCGATGTCACATGGTGTTTATCTCTCTAAGGAATTGTGTCCTAAAACACAAGATGAGAGAGATAGGATGAAGAGGATCCCATATGCATCAGCAATTGGATCCATCATGTATGCCATGCTATGTACTCGGATTGATGTCTCATGTGCTTTGAGCACTTGTAGTAGATATCAATCGGATCCAGGTGAGCGTCACTGGATGGCTGTCAAGAATATTCTTAAGTACTTGAAGAGGACTAAGGATATGTTCTTGGTTTATGGAGGGGAAGATGAGCTCACTGTAAGAGGATACAGTGATGCTAGTTTCCAAACTACAGTGATTTCGTCGCAATCAGGTTTGGTATTTTGCCTCAATAGGGGTGCAGTGCTAGAAGAGCTCCAAGCAAAGCACCGTTGCTTGACTCTACAATAAAGGCTAATATATTGAATTGTCAGATGCGGCCAATGAGGCATTCTGGATTAAGAAGTTGTTACTGAACTTGTGGTGTGTTTCCACGATTGTGATCCATAGACATCTATTGTGAAACAATGGACCAATAGCTCAACAAGGGAACCACGGTCTCAGCGAAGTCCAGACACATACTCGGACGATTCCATCTCATCAGAGAAATAGTTAAGAGGAAAGATGTGCAATTAGTAAGTGCATACTGACGATAATCTAGTAAATCCACTGACAAAGCCTCTATCGCAGCAGAAGCATGAAAGGCACTTGAGATCATTTGGTATAAATACATGAATGTTGGCTATAGTGCAAGTGGGAGATTGTTAGAGTGATGCCCTAGGCAATCAATTATGTAGAATTGACTCTTTGTAATAATTTTCATTGATCTATAAAAGGCATTTTATTACTATATCGCGTAAATCATCATTGTATGTATTGATATATGTCCTTAGAATGGGAGAACCGTGACGAGGATATCAGTGTTTCAAATCTTGATAGTGAACCCTATGGCACATATGGTGGCCATTCTAGAAACGTCTGTAGCCCTAGTATATTCTGAAGTAAAGCACCGTAATACGGTAAGGCTATCATAGTGTTGAACGACCCTATCGAAAGGTAGTGACTGATCTCACTTACAAGATGTTTGGTGACAACCTTGTGCAACACATGGGTGCTTATTGTAGGCAAGTTCACTGGACTGACCATGAGAGGATTCCATATGGATGGTAACCCCAATGTCTATGGAACAAATCCTCTAACAATATGTGGTGCATGTGTTCCTTAGACTTGAGATCACTGGAGCGCCTTGTGCACCGATTGGTGTATTTGACTAGCCTAATGCAGTTCTATCAGAGCTTTCAAGTGGTGATTGGCTGTATTCAAGAGTGTATCAAGACTATGGTGGATAGACAGATGATTTATCACTCCAGGTACAGGAGAAGTTATCTCACCGACCAACTCGGTAAATGGCATGACACTAAAACTGTGGCCACAGTGGGATAGAGTATTGCTGTATCCAGTTTATAATACAGTCCTTGGTCTAGTAACTGAATACTAATATCGAGAGTAACTGAGGTTAACACTATTTCTATGCCGGTCTCGTCATAACAGATATAAAAGGATCAGATTGTATGGTACCATATCGTTACAAGTGCTACTTCCTGAATCCGAATATATCGGTGGCCTGATGCCTTGCTAAGGCCAACTTGGTCTGTTGTTAGTGAGACAATTAATTGGTGTTAATCGCGATACTACACCGCGATACTACACACTACCAGTAGAGATGAGGAGCCTATGGTCACACACATGAAGATAATTTAAGAGTCAGCTTAAAAGAAGAGCGTTTTCTCTTTGGGTGAAAAGGTATTTTAATATTTCACAGTGCATTAAATTTGCTGAGGTCATAGCCTTTATTTAATTTGATATAAATTAATAAGTGAGATTACTTTAAATATTTGTTCGCATATATTTAAATAAATTATCATTATTGTTAAATGTTAATAGATATATTGTAATATATTATAATTGGATAGATGAAATGAAAAATTAAAAATACAAAGGGGATGTTGGGATACAGGGGTGTTTGGGTGGAGCCCAAGCCCATCCAGATGAGAATAGGTATAGGGGGCACATTAGTGCACACTTTGTGAAATATTTTAATTCATCATTCAATCTTGAAAGTAGAGTGGAATAATATGGCCGAGTTAGGCGGGTCAACCCTAACCCGCCGGCATTCAAGAGGGTTCAACCCGGACCACCTAGGCGGGCCGGGTGAACCCAACCCGCCAGCAACCTCCGGGCGGCCAGTTGAGAAATGGCAACCCGGCGACCGCGGGTTGCTGTTTTGTCCTTCTAGAGAAAGGACCGCCAACCCGCTCGGTTGACTCGCAGGTTGGCCAAAAAAATAAAAAAGAAAAAAATTATTTTGTTTTTTCCAATTACCCTTTTACCCTTGAAAATAGTCGTTTTATAGCCGTTGGAGGGGTCTTTTTCGTCATTTTCTTTTTCCCGATTTTTTTTATAAATTGGCCCTAAACTCTCATCTTTTCTCACAACTCAATTCTTCATTTTCTCTAATCTCTAATCTCTAATCTCTAATCTCTCAATTATTCATTATTCTCTTATCTCTTTATTATCATTACTCTTATTAATTTTTATTAGTTTTTGCAATTTTCAATTCTATTTCCATTTTCCAATTTCCATATTCCATTCTCTTTCTTTAATTTTTTATTTCTTCTACACAATTTTTTTTTTTCAACTACAATGATAGATATTTCTCTCCCATCAATATCTGATGAAGAAAACTACTATCCTAGTCCTAGTCCCGCTGATTTTACTAACATAAATCAGGAGATTCAAATAGTCCACAGCTTTCCCAGTCTCAGAATCTGATACACCTCAAAATATGCCCCCGATTCCTCCCCATACAACTCCCGGTGGTTAGAAGTCATCTCGTAATCGTCGTCCTCGTCCAACTTCATCTCAAGCTAAAGCGGGTTCATCAACTACGTCGAAAGCGATGACAATACATCAACGTTTGGACACATTTCGATAAGTTTTATAGGTAAAAATGGAGTTCAGTGAAGAAAGCAAGATGCAAGTATTATGGAAATGTTATAAAGCTGATTCAGGTAATGTACTAGTACTTTAAAGCATGCTAATAAACATATGCTCAACATGGAATAGAGAAACCAATCAACTCAAATAACTAATATGGGACTACTTGACATTACAATTCTGAGTGTATATAGGAAACAATTAGCTTTATATATTGCTAACTGTCAGCCTATTAATATAGCTAAGATAATATTTTTGAAGATTTATTAAAAAATCTTTTTTCCAGGATTTAAAAGTTATTCTAAAACTGCAACTAGAAATGATTTAATAAAATTTTAAGAAATGAAATTAGATAAAAAATAAAATATATACTTGCCATGTTAGTGTGGCTCTAACTACCGATATTTGGATGGTAGAGTTAACAAGATTATATTTGTGTGACTACTCATTATTTTGAAATGAATATAATTATAAATCTTTATTAGGATTAGATTAATGGGTTGATCATGTGATCAACAATTTAAATAAAATTATGAAGTTTTAGAAGTTTGATGTTGTTATAAGTGATAAGTTTAACTTTAGATAATACATTTCTAATAGTAGAGCTATAGATTATTTTCAAAGTAATTATCCTTTATATAACCATTTGAAGTTTTTTCACCAACGTTGTACATGTCATGTTATTAATTTAATTTGTGAAAAGTGGTATGAAACAATTAAAGAAATATTGATAGAATTAGAGATTGTTTAGCTGATTACTATGGTAGTAATAAAAGTGCTGAATTTCAAGATGCTTGTATAAAATCAAATATGTCTCCTAGAACATTTGCTTAGACATGCCTATTAGATGGAATAGTACTTATTTAATGCTTGATTCATGTTTACCTTATGCTAATTTAATTAGTTATTTTGAGCAAATAATAGAGGTCCTCATATTTGGTAGAAAATGATGGCAAATAGCTAAGTATTTCTTCTTTTCTTAAAATTTTTTACCAATCCACTTTACAACTTTCTAGTGTGTATTATCCTACTAGTCCATTGGTAATACATACAATTGTAAAAATTTCAGAGTTATTTACAAAACAAAACATTGAAATTTTAAAAGAACCAATAAAGGCAATGGAATTTTTTTTTTAAAATATTAAACCATTCATTTTCTTTATTGTTTAGGTGCCATTTTTTATCCTATAAAACAAGAAGGTTTAGAAAATGGTTTACAGACATTAACTGAAAATTTACAAAACTTAGCATTGTCATCAATAGGAGAGGTATTTCCATATGAAACAGGCATGGGAACCCGCAAAGACACAAATACAAAGGAAGTTTCATCAGAAGAAACAAATGAGACTTCTACCCTAGAGTGCATTTAATAGGCCGAAGAGGAAATAACCCGAAGCACAGGCACAACCTCCTCTTTAGAAGCACCAATGGCAATGATGACAAGCAAAATGTCATATTTACCCCCTTAATGTTTAGTCTTTATGTATTATATTTCCTAAATTGTACTCATTATATTCTATTTTGATTTAGGATACAAATGGAGCGTTAATTGCAAAACGAAACTAATTAATTATGCGACAGTTTTCAACTTGTTTCATATCTGGGCATAACTCTCTCATCCAACTCCGATTGAGATGACTCAAAATGCTGTGGAACACTACGAAAGAGATCTACACTTTAATGTTTTGAGTTTGGGAGAGATACTCGCTGCATCAATGATCAGTAGTAAGGTTAATTAGATCGCTTGTTTCCTAATTAATTACATAAGGAGGATAGAAAATAGTTCCAACGGTGAATATTCAGGTATGATTGATTTAATTTGCATCAATGATCAGTTGTAAATTCCGATGGTGGATGTTGACTAGACCAAGTTTCTTATATTAATTGATTTCGATTTGAATTGTTTTTGTTTTTGTTTTTGCTAAGATTGTTTTCTGTTTTACTCAAAACCCCCCAGCCTTTTCAACATCAAATTCGGCTAGACACTCTTCTGGGATCGACCCTTGCTTACCCTATTTACAGTTCAGTAGTTAGGTTAGGAAGGTTTTTAATCTTGGTTGCCTACGACGCACACCAGATTTTGGCGCCGTTGCCGGGGAGTGATTCAGTTGATTTTTTTTTTTTTTGTGTTTTGTTGATTTTTTTATTTTGAAAAAAAAAAAAAAAAAAAACTGTGAACAGTAGTACTTCATAAGAAAATTTTTGGTTGATTTAGAGTGCTGCAAGTACCCATTTCGAAGAAAACAAAATTCAGCAAACAAGAAGAACTCTACCCCACCCTTTTGAGGCCAAATTCAATGTTTTGATGGGTTTTTGGCATTTTTCGTGTTTCTGCCTTATTTTATTTTATTTTTTTTCTAGTTAGTTTTCATTTTTGTCATTATTCAATTCTTTGATGTTTTTGTTGTATGACCATTCCTCTCATCTTGGTGATTTAACATTCATCCAAAATTAGAGCATTTTGGAGGTTAAGAAGGAAGCTGGAAATTCTAAGAAACAATTTGGCTCTTGATTCCAATTTCTAGCAACTCTGATTTAGAAGAGAGGATCATGGCTGGAAATGGATTTGAAAGACTTGTTGCCCCTGATTTGAATCAAGCACCTTTATGCATAACGTTCCTGTTTAGATATGCCACTACTTTTGAATTAAAATCTGGACTAATACATCTCTTGCCCACTTTTCATGGTCTTGCAGGTGAGATCCTCACAAGCATCTAAAGGAGCTTCATGTGGTTTGCACGAGTATGAACTAGGGGGTGACCGAGGACAAATTAAATTAAGAGCTTTCGTTTTCTTTGAAGGAGCGCTGAGGATTGGCTTATTATTACCCTCCGGAACTATAACCACATGGAAGGATGAAGAGATTTTTTTGGAGAAATATTTCCAGCTTCGAGGGCACAAACATTCGAAAAGAAATTGTGGTGTAAGGCAGCATAACGAGAGTCCCTACATGATACTGGGAACGCTTTAAGAATTGTGTGCAAGCTGCCCCCATCATCAGATTGTACTATTATATCCAGTATTTCTATAGGGCCTTACATACACTGATAGGAGCATGATTGATGCTGCAAGGGAGGAGCTTTTGTGATAAGACTCCTAGAGCCGCGAGAAACTTGATTGCAAATATGCGGCCAATTCTCAACAGTTTGAAGTAGGCTTGACCTTCCATCTAGGCGTGATAATGAGGTAAATATTTCTTCCCTAGAACAACAAATCTCGAGTCTAACTTCTCTTGTTCGTCAAATAGCTATAGGTAACATGCAAACAGTGAAGGCTTGTGGAATTTGTTCGGTAGTAGGGCATCCAACTGATATGTGCCCAACTCTTCAAGAGGAGCCTGTTGAGCAAGTGAATGCAGTAGGTGGTTTTCCTGGACAACCGCAAAGGAAGTATGATCCCTATTCGAGCACATATAACCCGGGATGGATGGATCACCATAATCTTGGCTATGGGAATCCACAAGTGAATCAGCACCACCCTCAAAACCACCCAAATTACTAGTAGTACCAGTAGCCATATTCCCCTACACAACAACAGGGCCAAACTTCTAATTCTGGTATGTCTTTAGAAGATATTGTTAAGTCTCTTACCACTAATACTTTGCAGTTTCAACAAGAGACGAGGGCCAGTGTTCAAAGTTTGGAGAATCAGATAGGGCAGATGGCAACCACAATCAGTAAGCTGGAGGCGCAAAGTTCAGGGAAATTACCTTCTCAAATGGTAGTAAATCCAAGAGAAAATGTAAGTGCGATCGTTTTGAGAAGTGGTAAAGAGGTTGAGATTCCAATAAAGGCAGCCCCTGCATCGTTGAAGGGAGAAAAGGAGAAAGACATCATTATAGACAAGAACGTTCCCAACGACGATGGCGTTCCTAAGTGTAAGTTTCTCCTCTGTCCGATTATAAACCAGTACCACCTTTTCCTCAAGCTTTGGCAGAATCTAGAAAAGATGAGCTATATATGAGACTTCTCGTAGATGCGAGGTAAATATTCCACTCTTAGATGCTATTAAACAAGTACCTCATTATGCTAAATTCTTGAAAGAATTGTGCACACTTAAGAGGAAACAGAAACTTAAGGGGTGTGAAAAGGTGAGAGTAGGAGAAAATGTTTCTGCAGTGATTCAGAGAAAACTTCCAGTGAAGTGCAATGATCCAAGTATGTTTACTATCCCTTGTACGATAGGTAACACTATGTTTGAGAAGGCCATGATAGACTTACGAGCTTCTATTAATGTCAGCCATATTCCATATATGCTTCTTTGAAACTTGGACCTTTGAATAAAACTAGTGTTGTAATTCAATTAGCTGATAGATCTAATGCTTATCCTAAGGGTGTAGCTGAGGATGTTTTGGTACAAGTTAATAACTTAGTTTTCCCTACTGATTTCTATGTGCTTGATATGGAAAATGGAGATCAATCTGCCCCTATTTTGTTAGGAAGACCTTTCTTAAAAACATCCAAGACTAAGATAGATGTTCATAGTGGCATACTTACCATGGAATTTGATGGTAAAATTGAAAAATTTAATATTTATGATGCCATGAAATATCCTGATGATGATGATGATAATCATGTTTATTCTATTGATGTGGTTGATTCTTTAGCATAGGAAGTGTTTGAACTTGATGGAAAAGATAGATTAGGAGTTGCCATTAGTAAGCATCTTGAGGAAGAGGATGAGGAGTTAGCTTTGAGTACTGATTTGCAGGAAACTGTTACAGTGTTGAATGATTCTCCAAAGTTACAGCAATAGTCGAGTAACATTCCCTATATTGCATTACCAATTTCTAACGAGAGGCCTTTACCCACTGTTTTGCAGGACCCTATTCCAGATTTGAAGCCTCTCCCTAGTTACCTCAAGAACGTGTGCCTTGGAGACGGAAGAACGTTACTCAGTGCATCGCAAGAAGAAAAGCCTTGAGTCGAGCCAACGACAATAAACAAAGGCGCTGCTTGGGAGGCAACCTAAGGGGAGTTTGTTTTCTTTTTCTTGCATTTAAATTTTGGTTATTTTTTCCTTTTCTTTGCATTTCATCTTACATTGGGGACAATGTCAGTTTTAAGTGTGGGGGAGGGGATTTAGGTTGTGTTTTAAAATTGTAAAAAAAAAAAAAAAGTTTTTGTTTTTAGAAACATTTATGCTTTAAGTCATGTCTTTGAACGTCTAGTGATGCATGAAATAGTAATTTGACCTTTGTTGTTGAGCATATTCCTTAACTTAGGATGTTAGCAATATTTCATAAAATAGAGTTAATCATATTTGAATCTTTGTAGTTTGAAACAATATGTCTTGAGAAGTTGTGTGGACTTAGCGACGAAGTATGATTGAAGAATGTATAACAACCCTTAAAAGAAAAAAAAAAATTGTTTCTCTTAAGCTAGTCCTAAATTTGGGTTTAAGCAAATAGGAAAAAGAAAAGAAAGGTATGTGGTGAGTTGAGATGGAGCGTAAAACGCACTCACTCATAAACACAACCATGAAATGAGATGGAGCATAAAATGCACTCATTCTTTTTCAAAACAGAAAAAAAAAAAAATAATAATAATATCCCTAGTTTGCTACCCAATTTGTAGTAGTAAAGAGAAACAGTTGAGGAAAAGTTGAGAGGGGAGTTGTACATGAATTGGTTGTGATTAGTTTTCTTGTTTGCATTGACTGATTAAGAGTAATTGTGGAAGATGATGAAGAGAGATGAATGTCATTAACTCTGTTTTATTTTATTTTGTTGATTCCTAAGTTAGGTATGAATATGCATGGATTAAATATTGTTGCTTATGCATCATGCTGATGTTCTTGATATGACTTGAGATGATGGCGTTCTTGATATGACTTGAGTGTAGCATTTGTTTGAATTAGTTTGCCTGAGGACGTGCAAAAGCTAAGTGTGGGGGAATTTGATGAGAATGCAAAATGTCATATTTACCCCCCTTAATGTTTAGTATTTTATACGTATTTGTTGCCTAAATGTACTCATTATTATTCTATTTTGATTTAGGATGCAAATGGAGGCGTTAATTGCAAAATGGAACTAATTAAGTGAATTCGGATAGTTTCGACATTGTTTCATAATCTGGGCATAACTCTCTCATCCGAGCTCCGATTGAGATGATTCAAAATGCTGTGGAACACTACGAAAGAGATATACAACTTTAATGTTTTGAGTTTGGAGAGATACTTGCTGCATCAAGGTTGTAATTGAGCTTGAAATTGACGCACCTGCACTGCCGACGTTCTGGAACATTCCGCCTTGTCATGCAATTCAAATAGGCAGATTATTACAAGAAGTTTTGAAGACTTATTGCACGCAAATTACAGCTAGAAAACACCACTTTCCTATTTTATTTTAGGACTTTATTATTTTATTTCCAATTAATCAGATTAGGATAAATGTTACTTTAGGATATTAGAATATTTTGAGGAGATTGAGTAGAATTAGAATTAGAATTTAGATATTTTTAAAAGGGAGATCAGATTAGGTTTGGAAAGAAAAACACGCCTCTCTCTGGTCTTCTCTGTAACTTTTCCTTTGGAATTTTCGTGATGGCCATGAGAGGCTAATTTTTTTAACTTGGTCGAAGGAAACGGAGGCTCGGAATCAATAAATCTGTGAGATCTATCTGTTTTTAGTGCTCAATTTTATGCTTTGAGTATTGGATGTTCTTCTATGCTTATTTTAATGATTGTTTCATTTAATTTCTAGGAGGCCTACTAGGTTATTATTTGTTACAATCTACTGCTAAGTTAGATATCAAATCCGTAATTGTTTGATCCCTCTAACTTGTGAAGCAATTAGGGTTATTAAT
This sequence comes from Pistacia vera, assembly GCF_008641045.1. NCBI lineage: Eukaryota > Viridiplantae > Streptophyta > Magnoliopsida > Sapindales > Anacardiaceae > Pistacia > Pistacia vera. The sequence goes on along the minus strand of NW_022196026.1, from coordinate 620,990 downwards.
TTGCTGCGTCAGGAATTAGTAACCTTAAGAGGAACACTCGACTAAATTAAATGCAACCGCTTGAGTTTGTGTTGTTTAGCTTCATCGATCTCTCTAGTTCTTAAGGCTGCCACTAGATTAAATCTTTAGCGCTTGTCTAGGGTTGTTTAGTAGTAAGGTTAATTAAGATCGCTTGTTTCCTAATTAATTACAACTAAGGAGGGATAGGAGGAAATAGGTCCAACGGTGAATCTTAAGGTATGAATTGATTTATTTTGCATCAATGATCAGTTGCAAGATTCCGATGGTGGATGTTGACTGAGACCAAGTTTCGTTATATTAATTGATTTCGATTTGAATTGTTTTTGATTTTTTGTTTTTGCCAAGATTGTTTTCTGTTTTACTCAAAACCCCCTACCCTTGTTCACATCATCAAAAATTGGGCTAGACACTCTTCATGGGATCGACCCTTGCTTACCCTATTTACAGTTCAGTAGTTAGGTCAGGAAGGTTTTTAATCTTGGTTGCCTACGACAGCACACCAAGTATCTATCTTATTAATCTTGGTTTTGCCTCTTTCTTCGTCATCAAATAACGCAAAGCTGCATGATCAGGGTAAACAATGATTTTAGGACCAAGCAAATAAGATCGAAACTTTTCTAAAGAAAAAACAACAGCTAAAAGTTCTTTCTCAGTAGTGGAATAATTTCTCTGGGCATCATTCAAAGTCCTTGAAGCATAATAGATGGCATGAGATGCTTTTCCAATCCTTTGTCCCAAAACAGCACCTACTGCACAATCACTTACATTGCACATTATCTCAAAAGGAATGTTCCAGTCAGGAGGTTGGATAATTGGAGTAAAAGTCAACAGTTCCTTTAGCTTATCAAACGCCTCTTTACATGCCTCATCGAGCTCAAAAGCCACATCCTTTTGTAGCAACTTACATAGGGGTAATGCTATTTTGGAGAAGTCCTTGATGAATCTTCGGTGAAAACCTGCATGTCTAAG
>NW_022196026.1:597500-615000 GCF_008641045.1 Pistacia vera | reverse complement strand
TTCTAATTTCATAGCATTTTGAATCATCTCAATCGGAGCTAGGATGAGAGAGTTGTGTCCAGATTACGAAGCGATGTCAAAACTATCTGAATTCACCTAATTAGTTTCGTTTTGCATTTAACGCCTCTATTTGTATCCTAAATCAAAATAGAATAATAATGAGTACATTTAGGCAATAAATAAGTATAAAAGACTAGACATTAAGGGGGGTAAACATGAAATTTTGCATTCTCATTAGAGCCTATGGGTCACACACTTAGAAGATAATTAATTTGTGAGAAGGGTATTTTCGTCTTTCAGGATGAAAGGGTGTTTTAGTAATCTCATAGTGCAATTAAATTTGCTGAGGTTGTTGCCTGTATTTAATTTTAATATTAAAATTAAAATAGTGAGATTGTATTTAAATATATCTATGTATATATTTAAATGAATTATTATTATTATATATTAATTGATTTTAATTATAATAATAATTAATTAATTAAAATACCATAAAGGTGTGTTTGGTTGCAAGGGCGAACTAGGGTTAGAGCCCATAGCTATTCCTAAGTGGAATAGGGTTTTTATTGTTGCACTATATAAGTGCAACTTAAAATTAAAACATAAGAGAATTATTCATTCAATTAAAACCCTAGCCACCCTATTTCTCTCTCTCTCTCTCTCTCTCAAGAAGAAAACTTGTCTTGTTCTTCTTTCTTGATTCTTGAAGCCCTTGATTGTTCTAGCAAAGTAATAAAGGGTTATGCGGATTATCTTCGTGTGAACTTCCATGAGTGCAATCCTACTTTGGATCGATTGGTGAAAAATCACGTGAACAGTAGATGATGAACAGTAACCATGAACAGTGTTCCTGTCCAAAATCAGAGATATTCAAAGGAGCCTCCAAACGTACATAAGTATTCTAATCCTTGAATGGATTTACTTTATACAGATTTTTTTTTATAAACATGTAAACGGTATAATCTATGCTCGGATCTAGGCAAAGAAAGGTAATTGATTTACCGATTGAATTTTTGTTTTCCGCTACGTATGGTAGATCAATTACTTACATGTTAGACATAGAGGAAAATAGAGAAATACCTTTAATCCTAGGGCGACCTTTTCTAGCAACATGTAGAGCATTGATAGATATTCGTCAAGGGAAACAAATCTTAAAAGTAGAAGATGAGCAAGTAGAGTTTAATGTTTTTGATGCCATGAAATGCCCATCCGACTTAGACACATGCTTTGAGATTAGTGTCCTTGATAACATCGTGAATAAAATTAGAAGAAAACTACCCTAGTTCATACCTAGAAAATTGCTTAGTCAACTCTAGGACTATAGAGGCCAAAATTGAAAATGAGAGGGTGATTGGTCCACGATTGAAGCCTTATCAAGATGGTGGAATTGAAGATGAGCGGATTGTGATTCTCCTTGACAATCCAGATTGAAGAGAACGAAAAGTCAAGCTTATGACTTTAACCAAGCGCTTTTGGGAGGCAACCCAAGTTGTTTCTTATTTTATTTTGAATTTTTTTCTTTTTCTTTTATTAGTTAATTTGTTATTATTGTAGGTGTTAGTTTTTAGGTGTGCTTAATTCTTTTAGTCTAGTCAAATGATGTTGATGTTGCACTTTGTTACTCTAAATTCATGAATTTTAACTAGTGATGTGTGTTGCCGATAAGGTACACCAAAAGTCTCTTTGTTTTGCAAGAATTTGATTTCAATGATGGAATGAAATCAGAAAGGTGGTTAAACTTTCACGCTTATTCGTACTTCACTATTGCAAAAGGGGGTAACTTTTCTTTTTCTCCTTTTCCTTTTGTTCACATTTGTACATTGGGAACAATGTAGTTTTAGGTTGGGGTTGAAGGAAGTTTCTTCCCAAAAATTTCAAATTTATGGATTTATGAGAAATTTTTTTATTTAGTTTTATTTTTATGTTTCTTGATTAATTTGTATGTCTATGATAGTAATGTAATTGCAATAACATGTAACATGCAGAAGACGTTAAATTTTGCCTTTACTTACGAATGGTTGTGAATGTTAATTACATCTAGTTTGAGACCCTAGAGATTTGTAGATTGAAAGTGGTTATAAATTTATTTACTTAGAGAAGTTTTATGTGTGAATTTTTCATAAGACATTTTTGCAATCTCAACAAACTCTAGAACTCATTTGATAACCACTTGAGGCGAAATCCTACAATTCACATTACTTAGGAAATGGTTTTGGCTATTTTTGGATCAATTGAGCCTTTCAAGCCAACCATTTGTTAAATTACCATTAGTTAACCCTTTGAGTTTTTTTAAACACACTAAGCCTGGTTTTTCTTTCTTTAAGCTTATTATAACCTAACTTGATTATGAGCCTAAAAGACATCCTTACCCGTTTATTTTAAGAGACTTAATCCGAGTACAAGCTTGGTGAGAATTTTGATAAAAGAGGGTGGAAAGTTGTGAAAGTTTATACCACAACCAGGATATTATGCAAAGAAATAGGTTGGGGGTTGTGAAGTGCTTGCAAGATCAAGGTGGGGCTGTTTGATGTTTTCTTTCCTACAAAATAATTTCTTCCTTTATGAAAAAAAAAAAATGAAAGAAGGAGGAAGAAAAGAAAAGTAAGGAAGAAGTGAGCATTGAAAAGCATTGCGAAAATGTGAAAATATGTAAATGAGTTTGTATTGGTGTGGAAAAGAAAGAGCTCGATAAAGGTTAGGAAGATGTTGAGTGAAAAGGGGAGGTGTATGCAAGTATGTGTGATAATAATGAGAAGGAATGAGGATTTAAGTCTCTTAATTTTTGTTGAATTTCCTTTCCATTCTTTCATGAACCTGTACCCTGGCCTAACATTACAACCTTTACAAAGACCTATTGATCCAAGGTAGTGTGAAACTCTACATTAGTGGAGAGTGGTAAGAGTTTGATTCCATGATTCATGTTTGAGTCATAAACCGAATACATCAAAATTTTGTCTATGAATGTTATGTGGAAAATCATCCGAGCTTTTAGACTAATGGTTTGAGGTTGTATGGATGTTCTAGGGTCAATAACAAAAATGGAATTGATGTTTGCATTGTCCATGGGTTTAGGTGATTTTTAATTATTCTATTTTGTTATGTGTATATGCAATTTTTTAGACAACTTTATGAATTGATTCAAGAATTTTTGTTAGTCTTTGCTTTTATTTTGGGAGTCTATGTTAGGTTTAGTGTGGATGTTTGTGGGTATCAATCACTGAAAACCCTCATGAGACTACAACTCGTCCAACTAAGGCCACCTCGGGGTTTAAAGGCTTGTTGCATACGCTAGATGCAATTGTGTCAATCTATGAAAGTAATTTAGCATTGTTTAGATATAGGTTTTAATTGTTTATTTTATTTTCAAGCTTAAAGACATTTTCTATCACTTAGTTTGCTAGGGACTAACAAGAAGTAATTTGGGGGTTGTGATAAGAGCTTGAAAATACGTGTTTATTAGTGATTCAATTAGATTATTTGTTTGAAAATTAGTTTAAATTGCGAAATTTGAGTTAATTATTCATAAATACCTTTATGGGTTCATAGGCTTATTTTGAGTATTTTTAGGTCATAAATGATATTTGAATGAAAAAGAATGATGTTGATGAAATTTTTGTGATGAGTCGGAACAAACAGTGCAAGAATCGGAGTTAAAACGAGGAAGTTGTGATGCTTTGAAGATGAGACTGAAATCCTGGAATTTCTTCAAGATGAACATGCTTCAATGTTTTGATCATAACATGAGCTGTAGAAATCGGAATTGGATGATTCTTGTGGCGTTGGAAAGATTATTCAGAGAACTACAATTTTATGTTGATGAATTTTCCAAATGATTAAGATATCAGACTCATTGGATGGGAAGAACGATCACCGCATCTACTATATGAAACAAGCCTATGTGGACTATGTAGAGCCTAGTCCGAATTTTACTTATTTTAAATGCAGTAACCTTTTTCCTGATTTGATCCACAAATCCTAGAACTATGAATAAAGGTCTTTAATTAGTTTTTAGGGAAATTAGAAAGAGAGAAGGGCAGCCACTCTTTGGAGATCAAGTTCTTGGAGTTTTGGTTCGCCAATTAGAGAAGTTTTTCTAATTTCTTTCTTGTACTCATGTTATTCAATACAATGGTTGTTTTTAGTACTGAAAGTATGAACTAAATTCTTGTCCAAGGCTAAGATGTAGCCCAATTTTATGAATATGCATTGAATTATTTGTTGTTAATTTTTATTAAGTTTTATTATTGCACTTAATGCTTTCAATTCTTAAGGGTCCAAGAATTGAATGATTTTATAGGTTAGGTTGAGATCAAGAGATGAAATCTAATCAGTCTAAGGTAATAAAGTCATAGATTGAGCAAAGGCTAGAGATAGGTTGACGCAATCTATGAGGCTCTTATAAATTTCATAAAACTTATTGATTTTTTAGCTTTTAAATCCACTTTAGAGATATTTTAGGTTGTTGATTAAGGGTTAATTTGGTAATTGTTTGAGAGAAAATTATTGGAATATTAGGGAATTTGGCCTTTAGAATAAGCTTAATTAGGTTAGCAATAATTGTCAATGCATAGAATTAAACTGGTGTGAAATCTATGCCCTAGGTTTAATCATATTGATTTTTTTACCAAAGTACTAATAAAATTATGCTTTTGTTTAGTTTTTAGTTTGTTTTATTTTTTATTAAATTCTTTCTTAAGGAATCTAACTAATCAAATAGCAGTAAGATAGGTTAGTTTGGTACTTGGTAGTGGTAGTTTTCTTGGGATTTGACACTCGTTACTCGAGCTTTATTACTTGCGCGATTTCGTACACTTGCGAATAGCCTGTCAACAACCCAGCTTCTTCACTTAGTTCAAGCTGATGCCTACACGGTCATGCACCACTCCACTTGGCCAGGCAAACCAAGATGAGCCGAGGGTAGTTAGAGTACCTCAGGCTTATCTTCTTTTCTCAAAAATCCAAAACTCTTAAACAATCCCTACACACTAGAGCAGCCAAACACTCCTCAAATACCTCTCAAAACTCACAAGATTCAACAAAAAGTATCACAAACAGTCTAGTATTTGCTCCAAAACTGATTCAAACTCAAAAACTTCAAAGAAAAATGTAGGAACTCAAACAAAAAGACACCAGTCCACTAAAATCCCTAAAAAGGAATCGCATTTCCAAACTTCTCCAAAAAAATACCCTAGACTAGTTCTAGAATTCTCCAAGAGATTATCAGAAGCAAAAAGGTTACAATATAGATCAAGAAGAAAAGCAAGAAATGAAGAAGAATACCATGAAATTGCTCTTGAAAATCCTCAACACTACTAGGAACTACTCCAGAAAACAACCTTGTTCGCTTTCTCATCCACAAAGAAGGATAGATTTGTCAAAAACTTATAATCCCCAAAAAGTGGTAACTGTTGCATTTAATTCTTGTCTTTTCAAAATGGGACAGCTGGCAGGTATTTAAGGCGCCTTGGAAAATTCAACTTTTCATTTTCCGCCCGTTGCCGTCAAAATCCCTATCGTACACATGTCATCCATGTATCAGAAGCTCATTCAATTCATTCAAACATGTGAATCAAGGCCAAGCCGATTGGACATCCTGAGACCATCCAATGGCACCCAACCGAGTGCAGGTTAAAACCACTTGCCCCCCAACGACTGATTCTTATCCATTGGGTTTAGCACAAGTGGGCATACTGATAGAGCCTCGACACTCTCAAGCTACACGATTATCACCTCCACTCAGCCACTCGGTAAGACGAGTTGAGTGGACCAACTTAGACACCTTCAATGGTTATAACCTTCACTCAGCAAGACGAGTCGAGTGGACCAATTTAAACACCTTTAACAGTTATAACCTTCACTCGGAAAATTAAGCCAAGTGAACCAATTTAGACACATTCAACAATTGTTATCTCCATTTGACAAGACAAATAGAGTGGACCAATGTGGACATCCTTTGCTGTTATGATCCTCACTCGGTCACCTAAGTCAAGTAGACTAGTAGTACACCTTCATTTAGCCTAAAACACGCTTATTTGGCTTACAACACCTTCACTCAGCTTGGTACGCCTTCATTTGAGCTAGTACACTTTCATTCGACCTAAAACACCCTCATTTGGCTTACATCACCTTCACTTGGCTTGGTAACCCTTCATTCGGCCTTATGCCTTCACTCATCCTGACATCTCCACTCAACTAGATTACTCTCCAAGATAAGTGCTCCTTAACTTAGAGAGTGGGGGATAAATTGTATGAGCCAAAAATCGTAATATGCCTCATCAAGTTGAAACACAAAACATCTACTGCATGGCCCAAGGCCATGGTCTAATTTCGGTTTGGCCTACACTCAAATCTATACCACGAGTCAGTCCATTGCACCAATCAGGTTACTCACGAGTTGGATCACCCAATTACTAAGGCCTTGCCCTAAATTATGCCTCGTCATTAGCCCACTTGGGCTCAAGCCCATCAGCCCATGGTTGCTCTAAAGAATCTAGAGTTCCATTCATATCCTAATTCATCTAAGATCATGAATCTTACATGAATTAGGACTCTTAATCCTACAAAGGCAAGTAAATTAGGACTTTCCTATTTAATCAAACTCTGTCATTATGAACTCAGAGTTCTATTAGGATTCAAGCTCCTAGGCTCACTATATAAATAGAGGTCATGCCTCTTATTATGAATCCAATCTCAATACCACCTAATAGCTCCTAAAGTTCTTGCTCCCAAGAACCACCATCACCTTCGTCGTAGTTCTAGTCTCCGACGAGACTCCGGTAACCTTTCCTCCCCTTAGCTCTAACTAAATTGCCTTTTCCAACCTCACTGACTTAAGCATCGGAGTGCATACGACAAACACCACACCAATGTTCCCCATGAGCTTCGCACTTACTTCTTTGTGTGTGTAGGTCCATCAGATCATCAGTGGCCTCAACCTCACAAGATCTGTTTGTTCAATAACAGTAGATTTTTATCATCTATAGCTTGGCGCCTACCGTGAGGCCTTTGACAATCATCAATCTGGCAACGATTTGCTCCACAAAGAAACCCATCATGACTGAACCCACAAAAACTGCTTCACCAGGCCTTGTGACTCAGGTTGCAACTCAAACAATTACTGTTCCCTCCAAAACAAAATCAACCATTACTGTTCCCTAGAGTCCACACTCAGACAATTCAACAACCAGTTTCGCACCCCAATTAATCCCATCCAAAACCTCTCAACACCCTATGGGCACATCACATGCCCCTGGATTGTCATGTCTTAATATATTTGTTGAATTATTAAGGTTGGATAAATGAGTTGAGGGATATCACATCCCTATTTTGTTTTTCATACTTTTATATTAATAATCCATTGTCTCTTACCCTTCCATCTCTATCCCTCCATCTTTAAATGGCAATTTGATGCAATTAATCTCTTCACAACTATACCCAAATTACAAAGTTGTTGTTGGGGCCATCTCCTGTACATCTACGATGTATTCTAGAACTCTAGAGATAAGTAGATAGTTTTTGTTTTTGGCTAAGATTGTTTTCTGTTTTGCTCAAAACCCCCCAGACTTATTCACATCACAGAAAATTCGGCTCGACACTCTTCATGGGATCGACTCTTGCTTACCCTATTTATAGTTCAGTAGTTAGGTTAGGAAGGTTTTTAATCTTGGTTGCCTACGACAGCACACCAATATGCGAGGCTATAACTCCTTGCTTTTGTGGTGTGTAGATCATGAGGATGAGGAGTACATTCTAAGGGAAATCCACGAGGGAATTTGTGGAAACCATGCCAAAGGGTGATCTTTTGCATACAAGTTACTCCGCCAGGGATACTATTAGCCAACAGTCTTTGATGATACGACCAACTTTGTGCAGAAATGTGACAAGTGTTAGAGATTCGTAGATATTCTGTGAGTGCCACCCCAAGAGCTAACTACCTTGACAAGCTTGTGGCCATTTGCAATTTTGGCAATCAATCTAATAGGCTCTTTAGCTCAGGGAAAAGGAGGTGTCAAGTTCATAGTAGTCGTAGTCGATTACTTCCCCAAGTGGGCAGAAGTTGACCTTTAGCAACATCACTTTAAACAAGCTGAAGTATTTCATCTACAAAAATATAATTTGTAGGTTTGGAATCCCGCATACCATCCTAATCGATATTCGAAAACAGTTTGAATGTGAAAACTTCCAATTGTTCTATGAAAGGCTCGGCATCAAGAAACATTTCTTCGCTGTTTACCAGCCTCAAGCTAATAGTCAAGTAGAAGCAGTTAATAAGGTGATCAAGCAGTCGAGCTACCTGAGGCTTTATGGTCATACAGAACCATGGCCAGAAGCAAGAGAGACCCTATTCTCGCTTTCTTATGGATCCGAGGCAATGACCCTGGTTGAAGTTGGGGTCAGCTCGTTCTAGTATGAGGTGTTTGATAGAGAAGCAAACAAAGATCTTCTTCATTTGAGGCTAGATTTAATTGAAGAATATTGGGCAAAATCCCAGCTAAGCGTAGCCTTATATCAATAGAGAGTGAAAAGATACTTCAATTCAAAAGTCAAAAACCAGGATTTTGAAGTGGCCGACCTCATCTTGAGCAAGGTCATTCCTAGAACAGATAATGCGAACTTGCAGGCACTTGGGCCCAAATGGGAAGGTCCTTTTAGGATCTCAAAAAAGCTCGCACTACGGACCGTTCACTTGAAATACCTTAATGGCAAAGCTGTTTTGCCAGCATGGAATGTTGAGCCTATGCGAAGATACTATTAGTAAACAGCTCGTATCCATTATTTTTTCTCTATTATTATCAATATCAACAATGTAAGGTCTCCTATGGCCAATATTTGTCATCAATGAAGAGGTATTATTCAAAAAATTTCCTGTTAATTTTGTGTTTTAAGATCGTGACCTAAGCTGTTAGAGTAGATGCCCTAAAGCCAATCAATTATTGTAGAATTGACTCTTTGTAATAATGTTCATTGATCAATAAAAGGCATTTTATACTATATCGCGTAAATCATCATTGTATGTATTGATATATGTCCTTAGAATGGTAGAACCGTGATGAGGGTATCAAGTGTTTCAAATCTTGATAGTGAGAACCCTATGAGCACAAAAGGTGGCCATTCTAGAAACATTCGTAGCCTCAGTATTATTCTGAAGTAAGGGAACAGATAATACGGTAAGGCTATCATAGTGTTGAACGACCCTGTCGAAAGGCAGTAACTGATCTCACTTGTCAAGGTTGTTTGGTGACAACCTGGTACAATACATGGCTGCTTGCTATAGGCAAGTTCACTGGACTGGCCCACTAGAGGATTCCATGTGGATGGTAACCCTAGTGTCTACGGAACAAATCCTCTAACGAATGGTGGTGCATGTGATCCTTAGACTTGAGATCATTGGACCGCCTTGTGCATCGATTGGTGTAGTTTAACACTAGCCTAACACAGTTCTATTGAGAGCTGTCAATGTGGTGGTGATTGGCTACATCAAGGAGTGTATCAAGACTATGGTGGATATGTAAGTAAATGGTCCCATATACGCAATGGAAACAAAACAAATATATTATAGAGATCATTTACATGAGCCAAGATCAAGGGTATAATTTTACAATTCATATTAAAATAAAATCTGCAGAAAAATAAATATGAGTTTAAAGAAAACAAACGCACATTGAAGGCTCCTCCAAATTTGTCAACGAATGTTTTGCTACCGATCCAAGTGTAAGATTGAACCCACGTAGTCCACACGAAGACAATCTCAAAAGAACCAAAGAGGGATTTGCTAAATCCTCTTTGGCTTCAAGATTAAGAAGAAAGCAAATCAATTGAATTGATTTTTAGGCCAAGAATGTTGCTACCGTGGGAGTGTATTGGAGTGGCTGCTGTGTGTTTTAATTTCAAGAAGAAATCAAAATCAATTAATCAATTAACACACACACTTTTCTTTTTATAGTTAATCAATTTGCCCTAATCCCATACGGAATAGGCTTGGGCTCCAACCCAAACGCCCCATGTTGCCAAACACTCCTAATTTAATATTTTATTTTTCCATCATTATCTCAATTAAAATCAATTAATATATATATTAACATTTAACAATAATGACAATATATATTTAAATATGTGCGAATACACATTTAAACGTAATTTCACTTATTTAATTTTTCTAACAAATTAAATAAAGTCTACTACCTCAGCAAATTTAATTGCACTGTGAAATTACCAAAATACCCTTTCGCCTTAAAAGACGAAAACGCCCTTCTTTCTTGTTGGATCTTAAATTATCTTCTATGTGTGTGACCCATAGGCTTCTCATCATATCGACAGTGTATAGTATCGCGATTAACACCAATTAATCGTCTCACTAATACACATACCAAGATTGGCCCCTAGCAAGGCATCATGTCCACCCGATATATTCGGATTCAGCAAAGTAGCTACCTGTCAATGATATGGTTACCATGCAATTCGATCTTTTCATCATATGTTATCTCGACGAGACAAAGGCATAGAAATAGTGTCAAGCTTCGGTTACTCTCGATATTATGTATTCAGTTTCTAGACCAATGACCCGTATTATAAACTGGATAGAGTAACAACTCAATCCCACTGTGGCCACCATTTTAGTGTCATTGTCGCATACTGAATTGCACCGTGAGACAACTTCTCCCATACCCGGGAGTGATGAATCCTCTGTCAATCCACCATAGTCTTGATACACTCCTTGATGCAGCCAATCACCACCGTATTGACAGGTCTGAAAAGAACTACGTTAGGCTAGTGTCAAACTAAACCAATCGGTGCACAAGGCACTCCAATGATCTCAAGTCTAAGGATCACATGCACCACCATTCGTTAGAGGATTTGTTCCATAGACACTGGGGTTACCATCCATATGGAATCCTCTAGTGGGTCAGTCCAGTGAACTTGCTGCGGTGTAATCGCCTATAGCAAGCACCCATGTGTTGCACCAGGTTGTCACCAAACAACCTTGACAAGTGAGATTAGTCACTGCCTTTCGACAGGGTCGTTCAACACTATGATAGCCTTACCGTATTATCTGTGCCCTTACTTCAGAATAATACTAGGGCTACGGACGTTTCTAAATGGCCACCATATGTGCTCATAGGGTTCTCACTATCAAGATTTGAAACACTTGATACCCTCGTCACGGTTCTACCATTCTAAGGACAGATATCAATACATATTGCAATAATAATGATTTACGCGATATAGAATAAGATGCCTTTTATTATTGAATAATGAACATTATTACAAAGAGTCAATTCCATAATAATTGATTGGCTCTAGGGCACCTACTCCAATAGGATAGACAGAGGATTCATCACTCCCGAGTACGAGAGAAGTTATCTCATGGCGCAATTCAATAAATGGCAATGACACTAAAGCTATGGCCATAGTGGGATTGTAATGCTTTCTTTCTAGCTAGAATACTAGTAAAATAACAGTAAAACTCACTAAATATATATAAGAAAATATACATGTAGATGAGTTTAAAAAAATGGACTCAATATTTATTTTTAAACAAAACTTTACATCATGTAACGAAACTTCTCGAAATAGTCTCGACAATGTTGCCCGCTCCTTCCGACCGCCTCTCATCTACTACCTAAAAAACATTGAAAACAACGGGGTGAGCACTAATTGCTCAGTAAGTAAACCCACTAGGCTACTCCTTTTTCTCCGTTGTTCAACTTTTGAATTTCTTTCCTTACAACACATTTCTTTCTTTTTCTCTGTTCTTTCTCTACTATTTTTCTTTCTCTCTGTTCTTTCTATATTCTTGTTTCTCACTTACTCACAAGTAAGCAGAACTGGAGAAACTAATTCTGAATAATATGAATGCCATGATGCATATGCATAAATGCATAAAGAATGCAATTTCTTTTCTGCTTTCTGTTTCTCTTCTTTCTTTCTATTCTATTCTTTCTTTCTGTTTTCTATTCTTTCTTCCTTTATGTTCTGTTCTTTCTTTCTATTCTGTTCTTTTTTCTTTCTGTTATGTTCTTTCTTTTTGTTCTTTCTTTCTTTCTATTATTTCTTTCTATGCCGATCGGACTCGGTTGAGGCATGGATTGAAACCCAGGCCATGTGAGTGCGTACAGTCCTCATCTACATGCGCTTCTATCGGGCTATACAACTCTTCTTTCTGATTTTGAGGCCGCTCACTAAAAGTGGCGTGCATGTAGGTAAATTCTGTTGGTACAGTTCTTATCCACATACACTTACTTCTTTCTGATTCTGAGGCCGCTCACTGAAGGCGGTGTGTATACGGGACTATTCTTCTCTGTCACTCATGGGTTCCCTATCACAACAACCTTTACTTCTCTTTTCTTTTTACATTTCTTTAAGAAAAATTTCAGATTTGAATTCCTGTTTAAGTATATTTCTTTAGATAATACTTCTACCTTTAATTCTTTTCTTTCTTTTTCTTTATTCTTTACTATTCTCATCCATGTGTATGTGCATGAAACTATGCTCGTTCTTTGCTATTCTTTCTAAATGCAAATGTGAGAATGTGAGAATGCATTACGGCATATAAAAATATCATTAGAGAACTAGTATTTTTTACCAACAGCATTCCCATACTTGAAATCAATCATAGATTATTAGACTAAAAAATATTTTGAGGTAGTCATTCTGTATAGGTCATATTCAAGAAGGAATATCTGAAGTTATACACATCTGATTGCTAAGATCTTTGTCTCGTTTTAAAGCTTAGAGATAGGGCTACAACTTTTATGTTTAGGTCTTAATCCGATTCAGCCCAAAAATCATTCAGAAGGTCACAGCTGTGACAGGGCAACCATGGTAACATGTTTTCTCTTAAGATTATCATCAAACAAATTGCATGCATACTCAAACTCTTATTTGGCTACACTTCTACTTCTTTCTCAAGCCACCAATATTTGAAGCAAGACACCCTTAAATCAACACTAAACTTGGCCAGGAAAATACACTCCATAAGTCTACTCAAACTCTTTCTAAATTCAACCAAACTTCCATCAATCACCATATAGGCAAAGTCTACATTCTCATGGCTGAATTTCAATTATCATCAAGTATCAGTCTCATCAAAACTCCTAAAAAACATAAACATATACATACATGTACAAATCTCTACAAACTTACTCAAATCAAACTTATGGTTGGATTTACTTACCTTGATCTTGGGTAATTCCACACTAGAAACTCTCTTTGGGTAGATCTCCTCTCCTTCTTAAATCATAAGCATATAACTATAAGAATTCAACATTTTAAAAATTAATCTCACATCATATTGCAAGAACTCTTACCTTTGGATGCTTAGGATTGAATATCTACCAAAATCCAACCAAAAAAATCCTCTAAATTGCCTTGGAAATTTGATGAAGAAAATGAGAGAATTTGGAGATGAAAGTGGCGTGTGAGGGAGTAGAGAATGATAGGGTTTTCAAGAATGAACCCAAGATATCTCATTTATTACTTCTACTTTCTCATTTTGCCCTTGCACTTTCTATGAAATTCCATCTATGTCCCTTAGTCAAATACAATAATGCCCTCATTTTTATTAACCTCTCCACGAAATTCTATCTCTTTTCACTCCCCACTTTTTCAACTAATTATGAGTGAAAAGACCATTTTACCCCTAATGAAATTTTAAGGCATTTTCTTCACATTTTCTCAAAATAACTTTAACAAAAAAAATCAACTAAGGGTATAAAGGCATAAGTTAAGTTACGTACCTCAATGTGGGCGTTATAGGGATTGAGTTGTTGCTCTATCCAGTTTATAATACAGGTCATTGGTCTAGTAACCGAATACACAATAACTGAAGGTTGACACTATTTCTATGCCTCGGTCTCGTCGAGATAACGGATGATGAAAGGATCGGATTGCACAGTAACCATATCGTTGACAAGTAGTTGCTTCGCTAAATCCGAATCTATCGGGTGACCATGATGCCTTGCTAGGGGCCAATCTTGGTTTGTGTGTGGTGAGACGATTAATTGGTGTTAATCGCAATACTACACACTATCGGTATGATGAGGAGCCTACGGGTCACACACATAGAAGATAATTTAAGAACAAGTTTAGAAGAAGGGTTTTTTTGTCTTTTTAGGCGAAATGGTATTTTGGTAATTTCACAGTGCAATTAAATTTGCTGAGGTCGTAGCCTTTATTTAATTTGATATTAAAATTAAATAAGTGAGATTACCTTTAAATATGTGTTCGCATATATTTAAATAAATTATCATTGTTCTTAAATGTTAATATATATATATATATATATATTAATTGAATTTAATTGAGATAATGATAAATTAAAATTAAAATATCTTAAAGGAGATATTTGGATACAAGGGGTGTTTGGGTTGGAGCTCAAGCTCATTCAATGATGGAATAGGGTATAGTGTGCACTATATAAGTGGACACTTTGTGAAATATTAGAACTCTCTCATTCATTCATTGAAAAAGAAAACATTCCAACCCCTTGAAACACTCTCCACGCCAGATTGCAATTTTTACTTGAATCAAATTACTTTGATTTTTCTTCTTGGTTCTTAAAGGCTAAAGAGGATCTAACAAATCTCTCTTCAGTTCTTTGAGGTTATTTTCATGTAGACTACACCAGTTTGATCCTACACTTGGGTTGGTAGCGAAATACGCTCAGAGACAAGTTGGAGGACCCTCCAAACATGCGTATGATTTCTTAAACTCTAAACTAAAATCTGAAAATTCTTATTTAATATATATAAACTGTAAATTTGTACCTAGATCTTGGTTCTAAAGAACGATCCATGTTGTAAATGCTTTGTTTTTCCGCAGCGTAAGTGGATCGTTTACTAACATAAGCGATAACCCCTAAAAAACTTGGAGTCAAGAGCTCGAAAAAAGGCAACTTAGCTTTATAACGCACACCATAATTTGGACTCATCAAGGAAAAAAATCCATGACACGACGAGGTTAAAACTAGAAAAATACTCGAGTAAAACATGTCAAGAGAAAGTCACTCATAACTTGACAACCAAAACGCAAGACATGCGACCAACCATAACTCAGCGCTGTCTTAAGATAAACTTTCTTAATTATTCGAAAAGCTCTTAAAGAAGCGAGCTACGCATAACTTGGAGCAAATTTGAATTATTAAACTAAGTTCAGTTAGAATAATTAACATGACTCCACAGAAATGAAAGCATTGCTCGACAAGAAAATGGAAAAACAAAACTTCATTGATTGCTTAATTTTCAGTTACCCAAAAAAAAAAAAAAAAAAAAAAGCAATTCATGGTGCAGGAGTTTGAGTGTCCTTAGGAGCTAGAGCTTGAGGAGTGTCCTTAGATGGCTCACACAAAGAAGGATACCGACAGAAACCGAAGGTTGCATTGGCAAGGTCAGGTCCTCAACCTGTTGTTTGACCTCAGTCTCTTCTTCTTCGCCCTCTTTATTGCTTTCACCTTCAACAAGCTCAGAGATGTCTGAATAAACAAACTCCATGCTCGATGCCTTAGCCTTCATCCTTTCTATCTCCTTTTGATATATTGGAGGGAAGAAGGAGAAATCCAATGAAGGATGAGCTTCCCACAAGTATTGGACCAAATAGACAAACGTGTCCCAAGCATGGTCCTTGACTTTCTTCTTCAGCTCCTTAACCCCCGTCTTAAGGTTAGCAACATCCACCTTGGCCTCTTTATGATTTTCCAGTTTGACGAGCATGTAGGTTGATGTTGGGATTCATGCATTTTGGACATGGAAATTGAAAGAAAATGATGAGCAAGATGATGGACATAAGGTAGAAAACAAACCATTACAACATTAACATATTAATGTAAGAAAAGGATAGAAAATTACCAACTCCTTTTGTTATTAAAAGCTTGATATTGAAACTTGGAGTCTAGATTCTTCAAAAGAGAATGAAGAAACTCAAAATGAAGTCCACCCAAGCCAAAGATGAGAGAGACAAGAGAGTGAGAGAGAAAGTGAGAGATTGCTTTTTGTTTCAATTGATTCAATTGAATTAAAATGGTATAAAACTTACTTTATATACCATGGGCACAAAGTATAATTTTAAATTGTTTTGGGAAGGCCTCAAACAATTTAAAATAAACTTGAGAATAAACATTTATGCAAGTCCTTGGTTTTATGGTTAATTCATAATTAGACCAAAATTTAATTCCATTAAATATTCTAACCATTTAGAATAAAACCAATGCACTTTTGTCCCCATCATTGAATCCAATTCAATAATAATATTTAATAAATCCTTATTACCCTTGGTTAGTGCTAGCTATCTATGGATAATCATTTCTCATCAAGACATTAATTCGGATGCAACCGTTTATGTCTGAACATCATTAAACTGATTAATGATATGTATTACTCTCTCTCCTTGAGCTTGGTTTTTGACCATTTTTTGGTTCACTGTGATCTAGCTGTGGGCCCAATATCTGATTTTGATATGTTTTGTTATAATTCTTTATAATCGAAACTCCCATTGATTATGGTAGACGTCTAGCAATGTTCCATAACCCCTAAACCACAATGAAGTGTAAACTCCAATAAACCTATTATGATCATATGTACCGTGTAGTCAAATCCCTCTATTATCTAATCCTAATTAAGAATGGTTCATGGTATGTCAAAGCATTTAATTTAATCTTTAATCGAATTATCAATCGATACAATGGAACTCGTCAACATGAAACTACTTTTCATCTGACATTCATTATACTCTAGCCAGAGATTTCCCTTTTCCAATGTTTATTAACATTCGTCTGGGAACTCGAGATTGGACTATTTTGAGTTAACGAATCTCATCTTGACCATCACTTGTCATCGCACATGAATAACATATGACTAAACTGGCTTATTACACAAGACATGACTAGTCTCGTGCTTATACACCATATGAACCATATGCATCCTATGTTGAATCCAACCATGATGTCTCAGGTCTAAGGATCAGTGGTACACTAGCACGATCCTACGATGCATCATTGACCATATCCATGTGATTCATCGTAATCGGTCGTATTCGATAAACAATTTACTAACCGTTTATCAATGCTAATGCCTTAGTGACATACCTCTTATTATCACCCATACTAATACCATCACATGATATTCAATGGAGACATTCAACATGCCTACTATGCAATGTTATTGCCCAATTAACTTTACTTGCGTAGGGAATTCTTTGATGATTTGATCTTCTGAAGATTCATGTCATCCGGACATTTCACATTTGACATGCACTATTAAATATAATATAATATAAATGAAGTAGAAAATCAACATGTGAAATAAGAACACTTTCTTTTATTCATAATACATTTACAAGATATAATGTCTTGAAACCAACAACATGATTGGTTCCTAAGGCATACACTAATAGTTGACACGTCCAACAATGCAGCCTCTAGGTCCAATTTGGATTTTTGACCCTCAGTAAGCTTGGAAGCCAACTTATTGTTAGCACCCTACTGTTGTGCCAAGTCTTTATCTGATTT